>NC_054373.1:116533652-116551152 GCF_017654675.1 Xenopus laevis | reverse complement strand
TCCAATTCTGGGCCTTATGAACAAACCTGTTTCCACAGTCCTAACAACATAAGCATACAAAGTCAGTGTCTCTGTCTCTGTCTCTGTCTCTCTCTCTCTCTCTCTCTCTCTCTCTGTGTACATTGATTCAAAAAATGAATCCACTGTTTTTTTGAAGTATTTTCATACCTCACTTGCAGGCCCGGATTTGTGGAAAGGCCACAAAGGCCACTGGCCACTGGGAGTGAAAATAGGCCCTGTCATTCCAAGAACACAGAGGCCAAACAGCCTCCTTCCAGCCCAAACAGCCTCCTAACAGCCCACTATATGGTAACTTTCTACGGAGACTTACAGCAGCCCCTCTGGCAGTTGCCTGAACCCACAGATTGCCAGTCCGGGCCTGCCACCAAGACCCGGGCCTAGGGCAGCAGGATTTAAGGGGATTGGAATGCTGCCCAACCACACCCACATTGGTTCAAAAACACTGGGGATGCGCTGGAGATACAATCATTTTTTAAATTTCTTGTGCGCCAATCCCCATTGCTCCAGTCCAGATGATGAAAATTTGCACAAATAAAGGTGAGGGGACAGGGGCGATGAACGGCAGTGGGCCTAGGGGCGCCCACTATGTAAATCCGACCCTGATTGCTTGCTAGTTTCTAGATATAGGTATGGGATCTCTTATCCAGTAAGCTCAATATTACAGGAATGCAACCTCCCATAGATATGTAGTAATAAAACAGTACCTTGATCGTAACTAAGCTGCTTGAATCAAAATTGGTGGCAAAACATTGTGTTTATTTAATATTTACATTATTTTTAGCAGGTTATGGTTGACCTGTGACGTGCTGGGAATTGTGTGGGTACCTCCATTTAAACCATCACAGGTCGCTTGTGATTCAGTGTGGGGTAGTCCTCTGGAATTTTCTTTATTGTAGGGGAGCGGGCTTGCACCCCTGATTACACTCTAACTCGCGGCTAACAAGTCTAGGGAATGTTTCCACAGGCTCAATACCAATATGAAATCAGAAATGCTATGGTGACTATGGGTTACAGGACCAGGGCAAACTTTGCCACTGTAAATTCCCATCAAAGCTGACAGCTACATATGCATGCCCATTCTAACAACCAAAGGGTTCAGTTTCTGACGCACATGCAATTACACTACTGAGTATTAAATGCAGAGAAAACTTTATCAATTACTTTTCCATTTTCTACATGTCATAGTCTAGCCTAGTGGAAATTTCCAGAATGCTTATAGCAGCTGTTTGGTGACACCCATCGGTTGCACAATGCAGGAAGGTAGGCAATACATTTTTATTGTACTTACAAAGTCTGACACATAGAGCTGAACTTATCTTACTAAAGGCAGGTGATAAAATGCTATCTCCTGTTATAGTTTTATATAAGGTATACAGATTAAACTTTGCTTTGACATCATATGGCTCAAAAGAGCTAACACAGCACATGTCACTCAATAGTAAAGGGTATGATAATGATGTACGTATATGGAGTGACATGGACAGACATGGTAAACCATCTGAGCCATTATAGAGTGTGAGCCAAAGCAGACTTGCCTGCACATAATTGCAGACTAACATACTGTAAAACCACCAACATATTCTGAATCCTACATATAACTTTCCTACAGACACTGTGCATATTCACTGTGTGTTCTACATCTTTAACCTTGATGTTCACCTAGGGACATGTTATTCTGGCGATTATCATAAATTAGGGTGCTGCGTCGAGATTAGCATCAGATTAATGACCCAGGGCAAATTCATTTACTAGAAAAGCATGCCTGGAAATAAAAAGCTATCAGATGCACATGATGTTTGTTTCTTAGGTGGATTTCCTTCTCATACCACATTTATAGAGGAAGGGACTGGGTGTGCCTTGACAAATCACACACACACACAAGACTGAGAAAACCTTTTTTGTGGTTAGCAGATTAGACCCTCCCAAGGTCAGCTTGTACACCTGTATAACACCCTACTTAAATGGTTACCTCAATATCTCCTGATTTTAACACAAGGTCGCGAAGGGGGCTGTAGAATTCACTGGGGAAAACATGATCCTCTGTATAAACCACATTTAACCTCAGAGATCCCAGGTCATCTGGCTTTACTGACTTCCCATTGTCCCTGGGCTGAAGAAAGTACCTGTTGCAAAAATAAAGACAAATGGAGGTTTGAGTGCAGCATAGATTTTTCAATGGCAGGTTTTGAGGTAATATTATCCTCTTAACTTACTGTATCCAGCTCCTGTACTGTATTACAGAGGTACTCTACAACCATGTTTAAAGCTTAAATTGTTTTCTGTCACAAAGGAGATCTATATATGGACGCTTTTCCAATCATTCCAATCGTATAGGCAAACAGCCAGAATGATTGGAACAGTAGGAAGTGACAAGGAACTGCGGCTTCTTTTTAAGCTCATGCACTGGTGATATGGAGCATTATGACCAATGAATATTGGTCTGGGCCCCAATACTTGAAGATAAAACATTTTATCTGTGCATGTATGGCCATCTTAACAGGCCTCTCCAGACAGCAATAGGCAACATCAATGTCATATTGCTTTTATCATGAGTCTTGTGAGACTGTATCAATCCAGACTGTATCAATCCAGAATGCCGGCCACAATAAGACAGGACTCCCATCTGAGATCCAACATTTGTTCAGGCCCTCTTTATCACATTATAAGGTTACACATTTATATAAACATTGTAACAGTGACTGTTGTAGTTCCAGGAATATAGAAAATAATCATTGGCTCTTACACCACAACTTACTTGATCATTACAGAAAACCACTAAATTAATATGAATTCAGAATCATGCACTCCTCAAATACTATTTATTCTAAGCTTGGTTTAAATGTTTGCCCATAAATACTGCAGTTCAAGACTAGGGATTTATCCTTAGCCCAGTGTTGTAAAATGTTTGTATGGCTTGGCAAAACTCTGCATTCACACCATATGCTCTTGGATGAGAGGTACACAAGCACTCTCACAAAGTTACAAAGAAGTAAGTAGTTTGGGTTGGCTTTGTCAGAATACTGAGAAGGCCAAAAATGTCGTAGTGTCATAGTGCACCCAGCTCTAGAGCATTTAATATACCTACCATGCTCCGTGACAACTGGACTGCCGCAAAACCTTCAGTGGTAACTTCAGTTCACCAAGAAACTCATCGCCAAATTTAAGATTACTGGCATTCCATAAGTCAACTCTGCAGAGATTTTCAAAAAGAGGCAGTTAAAAGGATAACCAAGTGAAAGTAACTACACAACATTATTATTTGCAACCACAACATTCATTTCCCTTCTCACAGCATTTGGATTGGCATGTATTTAAATATTTAAAACAAGACAGAAGACATGTTTGTGCATTATGTGATAAAGAGCCCAGTCAGTAAGATGGCACTAAAACTAAATACCTGATCTCCAGCTTGTCCACATCATCTTCTTCAATTTCAAAATGAGATTTCTTGTTGTAGCTACAGGGTTTTGTTACCTGACCAAGAAAAAAAAAGAAAAATAGCGGATTATTGAGAATTTGCCTTGATTTTAATGACTACTTGGCAATTCTTAAATTGCACCAATAGTATTTTACATGGCTGTAACCAGACGGTGTTTGTGTCAGCATAGTCAGTAGGGAAGTATTATAAGAGGATGATGTCTACATGATACTAGTGTATAATGATATTCCTAGCTTCCGTCATGATTACGGTATGTGGGTCCTTTACATAAATTGTGTTGTGGTGCACTTAAATGAGCAGCTGCCTGTTCACACACTATAAACTCTAAAGTCTATAATTGTGAATACAGGGTGGCTACAGCCTACATTCAAGTGTTTACACCAAATAGCATCAATGTGCTCTTATTTCTGTTTCATACAGTTACTGAAAAGGGAGGTATGGCCACACAGCCATATGTCTTTCCTCCCATACTTTTCAAACCGTCTCAGAACAAATCAGCATGAAGGAATGGCCTAGCAGCCAAAGGCTTTGAGGACTAGCCAAAGCCAGATACAACCTTAAAGTGTGCCCAGGACTAGCACATAGATATTATGGATGAACTGGATTCGGTTTGGTATTTGGCCAGGATTCTGCCTTTTTCAGCAGGATTCGGATTGGGCTGAATACTTGTGCCTGGCCGAACCAAATCAGATTCTTTAAAATCATGTGACTTTTCGTCACAAAACAAGGAAGTAAAAAAAAACAAAAAACGTTACATCTGTTATTACATTAACACCTAATATACCTTAAGCCTGATTTACAAATACAGGCACAATGGTGGTTGTACAAAAGCAGACACAATTGTTGTTTGTAAGGTCCCGTAGATTGGTAGAGTGAAAACTGGGGGGCCATAAATAATCCTAAAGAAGGAGCAGTTAACTGACATAATCATACATACATACTGTACATACATACACACATACATACTGTCATACAGTCTGTCTCTAATTCCTTTCTTTCAATCTATAGATTAATAGATCAATGTAAATCCTCCGTTTGCTTAATGAATTAAATGGGTAAATGCCAAAGCCTGCCAACAGCTGTATACTCACTATCACGATTACTAAGTATCGGAAGAAACTGCTTTACTAAGACATGAAATTCTTTTTCCATAACCTTTACTTATACAGGAAATATGAGTGAAACACACCACACCCGTTACAGTACCACAACAAGGGCTTTTATAAACCAACAGCAAAGTTTTGAGCTATGGTTTTGGGTTGGGTTGTTGCTGACAAAATCTCACTTTTGAAAGTTTTGTATTTACTACTGCAGCTCTATAAGAGAAGGTGAAATTTAAGTGTATTTAATGAATTAATGTTTTTTTAAATTCTTCCTTGTCATACTGCTATCACACAGAGGTACTCTTTTATTGTAGCTCTAGAATTTATATTTTTTGTAGTGCTGGGGCCCTATGTTCGATTCCAGCCAGGACACTATTTGCAAGAAGTATGTTATCCCACACTCTGAAATTGTACATGCAGGTCAATGGGCCTCTGATAAAACTGCCTATGGGGGGGGGGGTGTGACTATAATAGGGACCTTAAAAATATAAGGCGAATGGCAGGTGGGCAATTTTCTCTGTTATTACATATATGCCATGCATCACAAACCGTCTCCTCTAAGACAAGCTTTGTCGTTTTTAGACTTACTCTCAATATTCATTAGGGATCATTTAAGATAGGCGTTAAATTGCACCACTGAATTTGCACATAACAAGTCTCTGTTTTAATTGTCTAGCTTGTTCCAGACTAATGGAAACAAATGGATGATGGTGACTGCACTGGTTTAAAGAAAAGCACCTATGTAAATAAATTAACCTCCTTATTTAAAGGAACGGTAACACCAAACAATGAAAGTGTTTAAAGTAAAGAAAATATCAGGTAGTGTTGACCTACACTAGTAAAACTGATCTATTTGCTTCAGAAACACTACTATAGTTCATATAAACAAGCTGCTAAATAGCAATTGAAAAAAGGCTACATGGCTTAGGTTAAATAGTGGATAAAAGATAACACTATTATGTTCAACAGAGCTTATCTGGTATCTGATGCGTAACCTGAGTCTTTTCTCCTTTGAATGACTGCCACCATTGCAACACAGCAGCTTATTTATATAAACAATATATAAACAATAGTGTTTCTTTAAAACAATTATATTTTTTGATGTTACTAATGTAGCTCAGTTGTTTTCAGACTATTCACCAGAAATAATTACCTTTTCATAATTACTTTCCATGTTTTATTTTTGGCCGTTTTTTCAGAAAAAAAAACCCCGTAAAAGTCATTAGTTATGGCACTTTGTACTTCACACATACCGTTTGCAAAGTGAGAAGCCCTGTCCTGCAACCAGCATAGTTTATAACAAACTATTTGGTCAATCTCAGTCACTACATTGAAACAGGCCATCTTGCTTAATGGCAATAATGATATAATTTTGTTCATATTTTCTAGTTCTATCAATAAATAGTTGTAAAAAAAAAATGTATCCTACGTGCCCAGCACACTTGATACTGCTGTTTTTTTTCCTACAAGTGTAAGTACTGGCTCTTCAAAATAAACACTGCATTACATTAAGAAGAAACTGAGAAATCTGCATCTGCACCTGGTAATGACACATCAGCAGGTGTAAAGTTTGGGCTGGTATGTGATTCTCTGTATTGCTCTAAAAGGACACAAAATTAATTTCCCACCAGATATCAGCATTCTACCAATAAAGCAGCAGTTTCAATTATTTAACATAGAGAGGTAATAGCTTGAAATAAAAAAAACCTCACCCCAACTTGCTTCTCTAAGCTAGATCATGTGGGACTCACCCTTACATTAGCTATTTATTGAAGTCCCATTTATTTAAATCAAGAAACGAAGTTATAATTTGATTGCCTACAGCATGCTGCCAATAAAAATGCAGTGTGTCAAAGACTAAAAGGAAACTTGTAAGCATAGAATATACATTGCTTGCACACTGATACTGTGATACTAACACCTGAACTGAGAACTGGCACTTATATAACAGTGTAACAAACTGTAACCTGCAGCACCTTAATACCCCTCTGAATTGTATCTGTATGTTACCCTCCCATTTAGACTGTAAGCCCTACGGGGTAGGGTCCACTAGCCTTTTGTTTCCTTCACACTGAGCACTTAATCTGTATTGTAATTATATTTTATATTTATGTGAATTGTATTTCTAATAATACACTTATTGTTACTTTTTATTTCAATGACCCCTTGTTTGTTACTTTTAATTTATTGTTTTGCCCTCAAGGAGCGCTATACAAATAAAAATATACATACATACATACATACATACACTGGTACTTTTGTTTTAGTGCTATAGATCTCCTTGGTTAGATGGATATAGATATTGTTCCCAGGCAAATATATCTTTAAACACTACTGTTAATTTATTTTATTCTGCCAATGGTGTATTCAATAACAATGAATATATATGGACCTGAAGTCTCTTTGCTGTGTAACATATAGGAATAATCCATACACCATGTTCTTTTTCCATCATTGTAGCTTGCCTTTTAGAGTTCCAGGAGTGGAACAGGAATAATAAGATAGCCAGCACTTTCATAGAAAAGAGTAAAATCCTTTGACTCAGGATCATGAAGTGTTGTCTTCACACCTTCTGCTGAGCTCACTAGGCTTCACTTCAACAGAACACAGTTGGGTGAACCTCTCTGCAACCTGCTGAATCTGCGATGAAAAGAGATTTCACTTTCCACCCACCAGAATACTAACCTCAAAATAAAACACCTCATCAAACTGTGGGTTGTTAGTCTTCTTCCTAACCTTTGTCTTTTTTGCTTCAGACCTGGAAGTGAAGAAGTGTCAAGTATTGAAGGCACTAATCAGACTTGAAACAAGAGTTCTTTCTTCATAGCTTTTAAGAGGGAAAAAATGGCTACCATTCATGCATTGTAATATGATTATGGAAAAAAACACACACTGAAACATGCAAATTACTTGAGAAAAAGCAAATACTGAAGCTATAAAAGTATAGAAAAATACACATAAAACTTGCACTATGAATATGTGGCATTTGGTTGTTCCAGAATGAATTCATACAAAGTAAGAGCAGTTTGTTACTCTTTATTTCATCAACACTAGTTTGTAAATTTTCCTCTAACATTTTAAAATAGACCTCAGAAAGTATTAAAAAAATGTATGAATACGGTGCTGTTTTAATATTCTTCTTCTTATTATTATTATAGAGAAAAGGGAAATTTTTAAGAAATTTGGATTAATTGTATATAATGGAGTCTATGAGAGATGGCCATCCCGTAATGCAGAGCTTTCTGGATAACGGGTTTCCCGGACAACGGATCTCATACCTGTAGTATGCCTAGCTCACCTAAGCCACTGATATGCTAATTAGGGTTCTGATTGAGGCAGGTATTAACCAAAGGTTTTTGTTATCGATTCGGAATTTGGACATGATCCCAAATCATGTATGCAGTTCATCTCTTGTGTAGAATAATAATGCTATGGCAGAATGGATGGGCATTATACTCTCAAAGCCAAAAAAAGTGCTAAAATATACAGGAATACATAATAAAATTATAAAATAATATGAAGACAGATTTTTTTTTATATAAATATGTGTTAACTTGGTAAAATCTATATATATCCAAATATGTAAAACAAAAATAAAATGCAGATACATAAAAGCTACTATATATAAAGATATATGAAAAATGTATGAACTGTGATGTCAACAAGTGTTGCTGAGTGATCAGAATGCACCAGCATTGGTTATGGACAGAATTTCCTACTCATCTGGATAGAAAGTAACATAATGCAGAAAATGACTTTTATTTCTAAGCTTTCATGGTAAGCTGGCAGTATTATCATCATGACATCATGATGACAAAGGTCATTAGGTCATTTCTCTATATACTAGAAGTCACATGGAATCACATGACAGGCACAATATTGACAATGGGTCAGATCCAAATAGCTTTATCGGACATGGGCTGATTTTAATCACTTCTTCAACAGCACGGAACAAATGTGAGCATGTAGGGCAGAGGCACTGTTAATAGATAAGCTTTCCTTATTTCCTTTTGTATGAAGATACAATTATTCCCCAAACCAGGAAGAATCATGTGGGAGTCATGTTGTTATAACTTTAAAATGCATAGCCACTGGCACTATATGGCTGTCTTAACTGCTATTATTTACAGCTGCAATGTTTAATGCCATTGCTTTTCATGAACTGCACATTAAAAGGAAACTGAAATCAGCATTTCTGCAGCCTTAAAGTTCCTTTATAAAACACTTACTAGACAAAAGGCCATACATTCTCCTAAAACTCTGTAAAAATAAAAGAAAACAAGGCATACTTACCGAGATGGTCCAAGTAACGTTACAGTGGCATATGGATCACACTGACCGTTCACAATTGGCAAGCCCTGACACTCCAACACTCTGAAAAACATGTAACAATATCCAAGTAGTAAAACATATCTGATCAATATTAAAAGCACAAAAAGCCTATTTCATTTACAGCAGTGTTATGCCTTATGTTGAATGGATTCTACAGAAATGACCATCTATCTTTGTCAATGCATTTTGTAAGAAAAAAAATGGGCTATTTATTATGTTACTAAGTTACTATGTATATTTACATAGCAGGTGCAGGGCAGGGGTCTTTCCATAGTTTGGATCTCTACAATTTAAGTCTACTAAAAAATTATTTAAAAACATTAAATAAAGCAAATAGGATTGCTTTGCCTCCGCTAAGGATTAGTTATATCACAGTTGTAATCAAGTACACAAGGTCATTTAAATTGTAACAAAGAAAAACGAAATACTTTTTGAAGGAACAGTTCAGTGTAAAAATAGATAGGCTGTGCAAAATAAAAAATGTTTCTAATATAGTTAGTTACCCAAAAATGTCATGTATAAAGGCTGGAGTGACTGAATATCTAACATAATAGCCTGAACACTAATTCCTGATTTTCGGCTCTCTAACTCTGAGTTAATCAGCGACTTGAAGGGGGGCCACATGGGACATAACTGTTCAGTGAGTTTGTAATTGATCCTCAGCATTCAGCTCAGATTCAAAAGCCAACAATCACGACCCATGTAAAACAGCAAGAGCTCAGAAAAAAAGGAGTAAAACTGAGAAGATCCGCGACCCGACCCACGACCTGCAAACCTGGAGAACCATCGACCCGCATCTATACCGGCTTCCAAAACTTCTACCTGAAACCCGCAGGTTTTTGCGGGTGACTCGTGGGTACCTGACCTGGTGCTGGACTGTACACTGAACAATTCCTTTAAAATGATTCCGTGTTTAATAAATAAAAGTGTTTCCGGATAACAGATTTCACCCCTGTATAAATACCTTCCAAATGCCGAAATGGCACTGCACAGAATGGTCTATAAAGAGTCTCAAGACTCATAAATTAGCTTAAAGGAATTGTTCAGTGTAAAAATAAAAACTGGGTAAATAGATAGGCTGGGCAAAATAAAAAATGTTTCTAATATAGTTAGTTAGCCAAAAATGTAATGTATAAAGGTTGGAGTGATTTGATGTATAACATATCAGTCTGAACACTACTTTTCAGCTCTCTTGGTTAACACTGACTGGTTGCCCTGGTTACCAGGCAGTATCCAATCAGAGACTTGAGGGGGGGCCACATGGGTCATATCTGTTGCTTTTGAATCTGAGCTGAATGCTGAGGATCAATTACAAACTCACTGAACAGAAATGTACCATGTGGCCCCCCTTCAAGTCGCTGACTAGCTCAGAGTTATAGAGCTGAAAAGCAGGAAGTTGAATTCTGGCTTTTTTATTAGACATCTGTTCACTCCAGCCTTTATATATTACATTTTTGGCTTAACTAACTATATTAGAAACATTTTTTATTTTGCCCAGCCTATCTATTTACCCAGTTTTTATTTTCACACTGAACTATTCCTTTAAAGCGTGTCCAGGTCTCTCCTGAAACGACATAAAGGTTGGCAGAAAAAACGGTCTATTTCAAACCTTGGCCAGAATACTTTATTTAGTTGGTAAAAAATACAAAATTCAGGACTAACAGGACAAACTGGCCAGGCCAATGTCTGACATTTTAATATGCTCTTTTATTAAATGCGGCACAATATTTGCAGTCACAAATACCTTTTTTTTTTTTTCCTTTTACCCCAGTGGTGTAACTGGAATTTTTATACTTAACTCAGATATTAAACTATGTGAATTCTAAAAAAAACCTTTTAGACATCACCTAATAAACCATGGAGATCTCAGGGATTTGTTCTGGCAATAAGCACTGGGGAAGGAGCCTGAGAAAGTTTCTGTCGTGCATCAGAAACCAGAATTCCCAAGTATAGCAAGAAATGAACAAAAGCATCCACAGTCTCATGAACACAGTTCTGTCTCTTATCCGAGCTAGTGTTATCTATATTTAGCTTAAAACCACAAAAGCAAGCACACTTTAAAGTTGTCCACACATGAGGATAGCATAGACAATTAGAGAACCAAGTCCTCTCAGTGTTCCAGATATTAAATATATATCAGAACCTGTTTTGGCTTGAACAGATTCCAGTTAAGACATAATGGAAAAAATATTTGCCGTGTGAGTGGACACTGGCCAGTCTGCCCACAAGATTTTATCATTCAGCACAGAGCTGCAATTCTGCACAGGTATAGGATCCGTTATCTGGAAACCGGTTATCCAGAAAGATCTGAATTACAGAAAGGCAGTCTCCCATAGACTCCACTTTATCCAAATTTTTAAAAATGATTTCCTTTTTCTCTGTAATAATAAAACAGTATCTTGTACTTGATCCAAACTAAGATATAATTAATCCTTATTGGAAGCAAAACCAGCCTATTGGGTTTATTAAATGTTTACATGATTTTCTAGTAGACTTGTGGCATGAAGATCCAAATTACGGAAAGATTTGTTATGCGAAAACCCCAGGTCCAGAGCATTCCAGATAGCAAGTCCCATACTTGTACCAAAACTGTGGAATACAACTGGGCTGCTTCATGCTACCAAGAAAAAAACAGGACATAAACATGGCATGCACCATTATTTCCATTTAATATAAAGGGAAGCAATCCATAGCTATTCCTGGATTTTAGCTGCCGAAACTTTACACAGATTGCTTGCAGGAATAGTTGAGGCAAACATGACTACAGCAATATTTAAGAGATATTAACATACTGTTTGCAAATTAAATAGTAGAAGACAAAGGATCACTAGCTGAGGCAAAGTAAACAAAAGTACCAAAGTTCTAATCTCTACAAATTTTATAAAAAAGGAACATTATTTAGATTTCTGCACAAACTGAAACTGGATTATTACAAAAATGGGTAATAAAAAATGGTTAGTAGTGACTGGGATATATAATTCAGTTGAGCAAAAGAAGCCCAAAGCATTTATTCATTTTTATCGGTTATCAAATAAAACCCAATGATTAATATAGAAAAAAAACGAAGCGAAAAGAGGAAATGAAAGTGCCCTAGATGTTTTAGGTTAGTTTTGTTCCCAAAAATGACATCACAAGCTGCAGCTGTATGCAGATAAATCCCACTCTTGTCTGGAAGTGTCATTTGTTTCTCAGACTTTGTGCATGTAATGCGTATTAAGTAAGCAATAAGTGATGCCAAATCCTCCGCTCACTCTACGTCAGCAACATTATAATGTGTCTAAGCAGGGAGATAGGAAGCAGTCATTACAAGGCCTCCGGGGAAATCAAGAGTCAACAGAGCTCTATGGAGGATTTGGAGGTTAAAGTGTTTGAAGACAAACAGACTTTGATTCTGCTGAGGAGGAAGCAGCAGGTACTTTAGATCAGCCCAGCAATCGGGACATGACTCATCAGTCTACGCAAGCACTTGCTCACACACAATGAGTGTGAAGGAAGAAACGAGAAAGGGGTTTTAAATTAAAATCTGAAGAAAATGGGAAACTAGTATATAAAAGAATGATGCAGAAAGGTTTGTTTAATTATGTGATTTGCTACTGAAGAACTTGCGTCACGAATTAGAAATATTCACTTAAGAGAGCAATTGTTCACAGGGAATCTACTCTTTGTACGAAGACTGAATTAATAACACTCTTTTTTTCCACAATGCAAAAGAAATGAATAACAGACTTATCACTAAGACAACAAGAACTTCCACCGGATCATATAGTAAACGGCTAGACAGTACTATCATTTGCTGTTCAGATTCAAGGAAAGCTGCCAATTTTTTTGAAAATTTTGCCTTGCTGCAGGGAGTGCATTAGAGAAACCTTGCCCTGCGCTTGGATCACTGCCAAACCCTTTCATGTACTCGATGAGAGGCTAAATCACTGTTGATCCACCTTCCCTACATTAAGTAAAAGAAGAGCAAGGTCATTCTTAAATTCCCTGCAGAGAAGCAGGGTGAACAAGAGCAAGGGCAATCTGGAGACAATGTATAATCTAGCATTGGTGGCAAGAAATGTCACTACTACAGGTTATTCAGATTGTAGCTAAATACTGCTCTTATCAACACAAGCTACTGTTGCTTTAGTATTAGTTTAGGGTCTGGGGTAATGTAACAAAAAAATGCCCACATTCAGCATTAGGCAGCATTTACCAGTCACCTGTTTAACAGCAAATATGATTGGTTGCTCTAGGTTACTAGACCTAGTATAAAGGTGGCCATACACAGGCAGATAAAGCTGCCGATATCGGTCGTTTGGACCGATTTGACAGCTTATCTGCCCGTGTATGGGGGCTTCCGACGGGTCTTCCCGATCGATATCTGGCCACGATATCGATCGGGAAGGTTGGATTTTTACCCGATATAGCCATGCAGTTTAGTGGCATATCGGGGAAAGATCCGCTCGTTTGGCGATGTCGCCAAACGAGCGGATCTTGGAGTCTATGGCCACCTTTACACCAGCAAACAGATGCACACTTCATTGTCCAATGATGGTGGTTAAAATAAGAAACTTTATTTCACATTAAATCCTGACATGATTACATGTGTAAAAACTGAACATGTCAGAATTTAACGAGAAATAAAGTGTCTTATTTTAACCACAGGACACTAAATTGCCTGTCTGTTTTCTGGTGTTGTTCCAAATCTGCTATGGGTCTGGGATGCTGCAAGCAGACCACTTGGTCACTTGGTGAGTGGTCTATTGAAAGCACATAATTGCCTAATGCTTTACTGAGGAAAAGGCTCCCATAAGTGATAGGCCTGGGGCAAATCACCTAGATCAGATATTTATGAAGTAGTGAGTGGCATTTTTAATAGATGCACTTTCCTTATTTAGTTTAGCTTAGTGTGAGACTTCATATGATATCCTGTGAATAAGAGAAATTCTCAAAAACAGCTGGGAGCATAAACTTTTTCAAGTACAGAGATTTACTTGACCTAGTGCAAACAAAATGAATATTTATTAAATCAAAGTGTTTTATAGTAATGAAAATATAATGTACCGTTACCCTGCACTGGTAAAACTGCTGTGAATGCTTTATAACAGATACATTCTGAAGAATCCCATTGTATACTACAGAGTTTATTTATCTGCTGTGTATTCTGTGCGTTTTCTCCTTTTTCCAGCTCGAATGGCTGCCCCTATGGCTACACAGCAGCTTGTTTATATGAACTATAGTTGTCTTTCTGAAGAAAAAACACCAGTTTTACCAGTCCAGGGCAACACTACATAATATTCCCATTACTTTAATACACTTTCTTTGTTGGTTTTAATGTTCCTTTAAGCTGTGTAAAAACACTGTTCAAATACACCAAGCATCCCCATGTTGATGCATAGTTATAAAACTGTGGAATGTGTGTAAAAGGTCTGTTCGGTGGAAAATAGGTAGGTAGGATATAATTTATTTCCTGCTTAAATGTGTCCTTTTAACTTGAGTGAGTTTTGCCAAGTTTGATGTGGTGTATAATAGAGCTATAAATTATGGCATAAGTGTTGTGTAAAAAAAATCACACACCTTTATAAACTGCAGGGACAGCTCTTTGTAATGGATCTTGCCTAAAGATTATTTCAGTCCCAAAATGTGGCACTAATTTCTGACAATATAAAACTCTATAAAGTTTCTCATTCATCCAGGTCATGGTATATCTGTAGAAATAAGTCAAATTAACTGGACTTGCTGTGTTTTTTCCTTAAAGGAGTTTCACCAGTCATCCAACTTTTCACAATTCAGATTAGCTTCGGTATATATCTTCTGGAATGTTGCTCCAATCAGTATAATCTGTTTATCATAATCCACAATGATGTCATTAAGTGAGGTGTTGATTGTATTAGCAAGATTGGAGCTTTGGTGGGTTATTAACCGTTCCAGGGAGAGGTTCCAAAACAGCATTGATTGTATGTGACAGACAATAGGTGTTGCACCCCCACCTCTATATAAACTTGTTTTTTCAGTTTTACATATATGGCTTCTTTAACACCT
The DNA here is from genome assembly GCF_017654675.1 of Xenopus laevis. Classification (NCBI taxonomy): domain Eukaryota; kingdom Metazoa; phylum Chordata; class Amphibia; order Anura; family Pipidae; genus Xenopus; species Xenopus laevis. The sequence continues at coordinate 116,536,233 of NC_054373.1, read as the reverse complement.
CTTTTGAACCAGTCGTTCTCCCGTTTTAGATTCTGGATTTGGCAGTCTTCAACGTGTATCCTTTTTGTTGTAGATGTAGGTACATGGCTGAGTGCTGACCAGAGGAGCTGCCTCTTCTGAGCTGCACCATACACTGGTGTAATGGTTTGGTTTCTCCACATACAAATACACCTTCTCCTTTTCATATTCCAGTCTCTTGTTCATATTAATGCATGGCTGCTAGGGTAATGTTGACCCTAGCAACCAGATTGCTGATATTGGAAACTGGAAAGCTACTGAATAAAAAACGAAGTAACTCAAAACCACAAATAAAAAAATGATCACTCTCTACATCATACTAAAAGTTAATGTAAAGGTGAACAACCCCTTTAACTTGGGGGTGGCAAAGAGAAATGTGGGCAAAAAACTTGAGCCCTGAAAGGAAAAGTGAACCCTTTTCTATAAATGTAGTTCTTAGGGTTCAATATCAGGAAAACAAATTGAATCAAGCAGCTCCAGGCAGTATTTTTAAACTGCAATGTGTTTATTTAGCAGTGTAGGCACACTACATGTTTCGGGCATAACTCTTTATCAAGTTCTAAGGCTTCCACAGTTGCCATCCACCCCACCCCCCACGCCACACTAAATTGCCACACAGTATTTGTTGTGGCAATTTAGGGATGCAACTGCAGTGGACATAGTTTAGACAGTAGCAGACACCCCAATAAGGCTACAGAGGGTTAGAGTTTTTGTTATGCATGAACTATTTCTATGCATGTTTTTAATATTGTTTGGATCTGAACAGAACTAAATTGATTAGTCTGCATATCATGTTGTTTTTTTCTTTGAGTTACTCGAAAATATCTATATTTCAATGTTAATAAATTTGGGCAGACTTATGTTTCAGTAGTACTGCAATATTTGTTCTGCTCTTGCCTACTAGGAATTGCATATTAAGTAGTAATGATGTCAGTATGTTTTACATAAACACATGTATGGAGATTTATTATTAGGTGAGCTTTGCAACTGTGCGTACTTATTTGCTGCTTTAATATTTATATCTGCAGATGTGACTGCATGCGCCCATAGGCTTAGCCAATTTACAAAGCTTGTGGAGCATAGATGGGATTAAGATCTCATTAAGACTGATTTACTACTTATCATGCAGCCACTATGCCGGCAGCAGCCCTCCAGTAATGCAGCGTACATTAGCCATGTAGGAATGAAGCACCAAAGCTGCCACTATTTAGGAAAGAATGGATTAATATTTCCCTTGCTTAGTGAGCTCATATAAACCAAGTGTACCAGCTCTGTCATTTCATAATGTTTGAAAATATTTTGCTAACGTTGCTTAAGTGTCAGTAATAAGGCTACTTTAGCATTCTTAAGTAATAAAACAAATTGCAGTGTGCAGTTCTAAAGGTGTAATTTTTTGATGAAAGGGGTAGCCAGACAATTTTAAATTAAATCTTACTGGAGGTTTTGAACGCAGAACTTACCGTGTTAAAAGCTTATGGCAGATGACTCCAGAGTCAGTAATCACTTCACTCAGTCTCAGTTCCAGGTGTACTTTCCCCTGAAATATATACAGAATAAGAGCAGTTGGTAAGCTTCTCATTAGCAATATATGTAGCAACGGCCTATAGCTTCTGGTCTCTAACAGGTATCATTTTACATGCTTAGAAAGTCTCCCTAATATATAAAATACATCAGTATGTGTCCTTATAACATATCACATATCATCATGGACAAGTACTGGCTTTATGTCCCCCAATTGACAGCACACTTATGCTTAATGCTTACACATGGCCATAAGTAAGACAGGCATTTCTTAAAACTGAACATCATGTAATGGTGAATTCACTGAAAGGATTTCCTATCCTGTGTACTGACACACTGCTTGCCTCTTTATCTTCTTGTTAGCTAACCCCATTCACAAAAGCTTACCAACCTCACAATCATGTCATACAAGCCTGGGAAACCCACATCAAAATCAGTGGGAACCACCACAGACAAATTCCCACCGTTGAGATATTTCTTAGCACTGCAGACACCATGCCAAGAATATTCTGTTTGTACATAAATGACAGTTGCCCGTTTTCATTTTTTACAGGCTGCCTGTATAGTCCAAACATCCATACTGTATATGCCAAAAATCCAAATGATGAAACTATTCTGGGAGTATATAAGTTTGCTGAAAAGTTCACTGGCCCGAAGTACTACTGCAGGAGTGTCACACTACCATCTTCTTCTCGATCTTCTTCTATGTTGTGGTGCAAGTGCGCATGTGCAGTAGAGTGAAAAAACTGCACATGCTAAAAAAGCTGGCTGGCTTCCCATGCTACTGCACATCATGCACACCCGGTTTGGGCCAAAGAGAAGATCAACGAAATTGAAGCAGATCACAACATGGTGCTTTTACAGAAGTACCCGGGGGCAATGTTATTTCAGTGAACAGGAGCCATGAGTATCTGGTAATCTTTCATAACCTAACATCAGGCACCCCCAGAGATTACAGCTTCCTTTCTCTGTAAAAAGAACCTATATATCAGAAGTACAAACAATCCATGCATCCTGGTACATACAAAAGACTAAATTACAC